>NC_091954.1:106553062-106565562 GCF_031021105.1 Erythrolamprus reginae
GGGTCGCCCAGAAAGTAATGTACCACATTTTTTTTCTTCAATAATTATTTATTGAACATAATGAAACTTACACACAAGAAAAAATGATGTTTCTTTTACACTCCCTATTTTTCCATGTAATCTTTGTCCTGTTCTATGGCTTTCCTCCAGTGAGACACAAGGGCAAGTATGCCCTGTCAGTACCACTCCTTGTTCTGGTCACGAAGCCATTTCTGCACTGTGCGAATCACCTCTTTGTAATCCTCAAAATGTCTTCCATGACTAATTGTACTCCTGCTGACTGTAGATTCTCCATAAACTGTACACAAACATTTGTGAATGTTCCCAACAGTTTCTTTTCCTGCAGTGAGAAATTCAATGATGGCATCGGAGCAGAATATCTCCGGGACCGCCTTTTGCCGCACGAATCCCAGTGACCAGTTAGGTCCCACAGAGTTGGCCTTCTCCGGGTCCCATTGACTAAAAAATGTCATCTGGCGGGACCCAGGGGAAGAGCCTTCTCTGTGGTGGCCCCAACTCTCTGGAACCAACTCCCCCCAGATATCAGAGTTGCCCCCACCCTCCTTGCCTTTTGCAAGCTTCTTAAAACCCACCTCTGTTGTCAGGCATGGGGGAATTGAGATTTTCCCTTCCCCTCTAGGCTTATAGAATTTATACATGGTATGTTTATATGTATGATTGGTTCTTTAAATTGGGTTTTTTAAGATTATTTTTAATATTAGATTTGTTTACATTGTCTATTTTATTGTTGTTAGCCACCCCGAGTCTTCGGAGAGGGGCGGCATACAAATCTAGTAAATAAGTAAGTAAGTAAATAAATAAATAAATAAACAAATAAACAAATAAATAAATAAATGACATGTTGCTTGTAACATATATCACTTACAGACGGCATTTTAAAACACTGCTACGCTATCTGTCTGAAGAAACGCAAAATTTATACACGCACTCCTGACAATTCAAATAATCTATATCTAAAGTTTTGCATTCATAACATTACTGTAGGCTGAGAAAAAAAATGTGGTGCATTGCTTTCTGGGCAAACCTCATATTATGAAAATCTAGAAAACAGATTAATATCGTAACCAAGTTAATCATGGAGAAGGCCCTTCTTCTGGGTCCCATCAGATGTATCTCCCTCGGGGATGGGACCTACAGCATTCCCTGACTCCCTGCTCTGATAGGTCAGGTAAATGTGACCGGCAAGAGATGGTCCCTCAAATAACCTGGTCCCAAGCCATGAAGGGATTTAAAGGTAACAACCAGCACCTTAAATTGCACTCAGAAGTAAATCAGCAGCCAATGCAGCGCCCGCAGGAGAGATAATCTATGTGCACACCGGGATCTGCACAAAATCATGTGGGCTGCTGCATTTTGCAACAACTGGAACTTCAAGATGCTCTTCAAGGGCAGCCCCACATTGAGCATGTTGCAATAGTCAAGACAGGACGTTACTGGGGCATGAGGGATTGAAGAATACCCTAACTTCTGAATGTTCCCAATATCTTCGTAATATCTGAGCTTTCAGGCATTTCATTTATCACATGTTGAGAGATCCTTCTAGCTAAAAATAATTTCACCACCAAGACAGGTAATATATAAAAAAATGAAACAATTACTTTGATACAATATAGGGCGCAGCAGCTTTATATTTGAAACTAAAACAATTCTCAGAGTCTGAGCATCTTCTAGTTGCTATGGACTTCCACTCTCAGAATTCCTCAACCAGCATAGGCATTGCTGAGAATCCTAGAAACTGAAGTTCAAAGATTGGAAGAAGCTACTGTTGAGAACTACCTGTGAATAGGATAGGATAGAATGGGATGGGATGGGATGGAATGGAATGGAATAGAATAGAATAGAAGAATAGAATAGAATAGAATAGAATAGAATTTTATTGGCCAAGTGTGATTGGACACACAAGGAATTTGTCTTTGGTGCACATTCTCTCAGCATACATAAAAGAAAATATAAGTTTGTCAGGAATCATAAGGTGCAACACTTAATGAGAGTCCAGGTACATATAAGCAATCAAATTATATTACGGACCAGTCAATATAAATTGTAAGGATACAACCAACAAATTTACAGTCATATAATCATTGGTGGGAGGAGATGGGAGATGGGAACGATGAGAAGATTAATGAGAGGCAGAATGAGATATACAAGTATGACTCCCGAATTCTACATCAAAAGCCTTGGCCTCATAAGTTATCACCAAATGGTAATTTTTATATGACTTGGGAGTAATCATATGAACAGTGTATAAGTTTGATTATATGCAAAAGAAATGAAACCATATATTCATTTACTTTTCATCCTGGTGGAACCTACTGCTTTTTGGAGAGGAGCCCCCAATGTACTCAAAGTCCATGTAGGATGTTTATATCCCCTACCAAATGCCTTTGATCTAAATGTTTCAAATCCATAACATTTTAGGTGGAAGAATATTCAATCATTTAAGACCGCTCTTGTGGTCTAGTATGGTACATCAGGCTAGTCTTGATGATACTAACTCAGCAGCAACTTGGCTAAGCCACATGGTGAGACAATACTAAAGAGGTCTGTTCAATTCATAAGTACAGAGAGTTAACTGCATCATAGGTGATGTTTTAATATTGGATAGTGTTCATGCAATGTCATTTGCTTTGTAATCTTTAAATAATAATAAATTCCATATCACCATAATTTAGTCAACATTCTCAATATATAATACATGAATAATCAATTTAAACAGGCATGATATAGTCATCGTTCTCAATAGCTACTACATGAATCATCCACTTAAAACAGGCATGATATACTATACAAAAACATCTGTGGTAGATACAATAAATAATTATAGGAATAATAAGCCAATTAATGGCATATAACAACTCCCATCAATCGCTTTTATACACGTTATCACTTACGGTCAACCCAGATGGTACAGTATTATCTCAGTCTAGAAATACTCATTGGAAAAGCTGGTCTTTGGACACTGGTCTTTGGACAAATCAAGGAAGAAGAATGTTGAATTTCATGTGAGGAATCTCTTCCAAAGAATGGATATAGCCACTGAAAAGCAACCCCTGTTAGCTTCAGCCCTCTTCATCACATAGAAATGAGATATTAGCAACTACTGTATTTTTTGGAGTATAAGACGCTTTGGAGTATAAGATGCAGCTTAGTTTTGGAGGAGGAAAACAAGGGGGAAAAAACTGCCTCCCAGCAATTTCTTCTTAAAAACTTCTAGTGATGAGTATTCACAACTTCTGGAGGCAAGCTGTTCCACAGATTAATTGTTCTAACTGTCAGGAAATTTCTCCTTAGTTTTAAGTTGCTTCTCTCCTTGATTATTTTATTTATCTATTTATTCATTCATTCATTCATTCATTTAATTTGTATGCCGCCCCTCTCCGCAGACTCGGGGCGGCTCACAACGGTAACAGAAAAGAATATATAATACAAATTCAATAATTAGAAAGCTAAAAACCCATAGTTTTGTTTTTTAAAAGCATGCACACAACATACCATACATAAACAGTATAGGCCTGGGGAAGATATTTCAGTTCCCCCATGCCTGACGGCAGAGGTGGGTTTTAAGGAGTTTGCGGAAGGCAAGGAGGGTGGTGGCAGTTCTAATCTCAGGGAGGAGCTGGTTCCAGAGGGTCAGGGCCACCACAGACAAGGCTCTTCCCCTGGGACCCGCCAAACGACATTGTTTAGTCAACGGGACCCGGAGAAGGCCAACTCTGTGGGACCTAATCGGTCGCTGGGATTCGTGCGGTAGAAGGCGGTCCCGGAGATATTCTGGTCCGATGCCATAAAGGGCTTTATAGGTCAAGACCAACACTCTGAATTGTGACCGGAAATTGATCGGCAACCAATGCAGACTTCGGAGTGTTGGTGTAACATGGGCATACTTTGGGAAGCCCATGATTGCTCTCGCAGCTGCATTCTGCACGATCTGAAGTTTCCAAAAACTTTTCAAAGGTAGCCCCATGTAGAGAGCATTACAGTAGTCGAATCTCGACGTGATGAGGGCATGAGTTTCCACCCATTGTCTCTTGTCCTACCCTCAGGTGTTTTGGAGAATAGCCTGATTCCCTCTTCTTTCTGGCAATCCATGAGATATTGTAACACTACTATCATGTCTCCCCTGGTCCTTCTGTTCATCAAACTAGACATACCCAGTTCCTGCAATCGTTCTTCATATG
Organism: Erythrolamprus reginae; assembly: GCF_031021105.1. Lineage (NCBI taxonomy): Eukaryota > Metazoa > Chordata > Lepidosauria > Squamata > Dipsadidae > Erythrolamprus > Erythrolamprus reginae. Next base: position 106,557,262 of record NC_091954.1, read on the forward strand.
TTTTAGCCTCCAGTCCCCTAATCATCTTTGTTGCTATTTTCTGCACTCTTTCTAGAGTCTCAACATCCTTTTTACATCGTGGTGACCAAAACTGAATGCAGTATTCCAAGTGTGGCCTTACCAAGGCATTATAAAATGGTATCAACACTTCATGTGATCTTGAATCCAGTTCAAGACCATGCTGTCTCTTGTTTGGGGTCAACCTCTGGAATGTGTTGCCTCTTCCCTGGGAAGCATTCAGTGATATTGCTAACATTCTTACGCACATACATTCTCTCTCTTACTCCAGCTGTGTGCCCTCCATCACATCTACTCAATCTCACTCAAGGCGGTTTCAGCCTTTCTGTGGATTTCATTTCCTGGACTGATCTACCTTGTGGAGTTGACGCGTTGTGACATTCTTAGCTTCACTCTGTGTTTTTATCACAACGTCTCATGAAAGTATGACCAGGTTCGCCTGGTGTACCAGTTACGGCCCTATTTGGACCAGGAGGCCTTGCACACAGTCACTAAGGCCTCCATCTTTATTATTGCAATGCGCTCTACATGTAGAGTGTTCGGAGACTGCAGATAGTCCAGAATGCAGCCACGTGAGCTTTCATGGGTCTACCTCAGTTATTTACGGGACCATCTCCTGCCACATACCTCCCACAGGCCTATTAGATCACACAGAATCGGCCTCTTCCAGGTCCCGTCGACTAGACAATGTAGGTTGGCTGGACTGTGGGGGGAGGGCCTTTTCTGTTGCCACCCCGGCTCTATGGAACCAATTCCTCCCCAATGATCACACTGCTCCCACTCTATTGGCTTTTCAAAAAGCTGTTAAAACCTGGCTTTGTTGACAGGCCTGGGGGCTATGAAATTAACACCAGACGTGCCCGAATTCATGTTTGTTTGTTATGTATGTTGTTAGGTTGATTTGGGGGTTTGGGTTGTTAGAGTTATGAGGTTTTAATTATTATTGTTGTTCGACTTCGTTTTATTGTATTATTGTACAGTGGTACCTCTACTTAAGAACTTAATTTGTTCTGTGACCAAATTGTGAAGTAGAAAAGTTTGTAAGTAGAAGCAATTTTTCCCATAGGACTCAATGTAAAAGCAAATAATGCGTGCAAACCCATTAGGAAAGAAATAAAAGCTCGGAATTTGGCAAGGAGGAACATGTGCCTCCCATACACTGAAAGGCTCCTCTGGCAGTCCAGAAAAGCCCAAGATGGTTGGGATTAAAGGGGGAATGGCAGGAAACTGGCCGGGCCTTTGTGCCGCTCTCAAATTTCCTGGGAAATTTTTTCGGGCTCGGGTTCTTAAGTAGAAAATGGTTCTTAAGAAGAGGCAAAAAAAATCTTGAACACCCGGTTCTTAGCTAGAAAAGGTGTTAAGTAGAGGCGTTCTTAGGTAGAGGTACCACTGTATTGTTTTTCATTGTTGTAAGCTACCCTGAATTGGGCAGCATAGAAATTGGATACATTAAATTAAATTAAAGTATGTGAGAGGCAAAGTTGGAGTTCTAGCATTCTGATTTATGTTTCCTCACTCTCTGCCCCCATCCCACCACCCAAACTAGCTTTATTGGTCTACGTGAAGTCCCTTCCCAATATTCCATTCCATGCCTTTTTCCAATACACACCTCTCCATCCCATGTTAAATATGCCCAAGTCTTCATCAAACTGATTTGAAATCTGCCTTATTCCTTTTTTAAAAATACATATTTGCAAGTCGTGATCTATTACATAGTTTGTTCTTTTGCCTGATTGCCTAAGGGCTGATTACCAGTCATTTATAAAAGAAATGCATGGCCTGTGGCCTCTGGGAAGTAGTATAAAAATGTTGCAAATGGAGATTTTTGAGGACGTTAGAATTTTGAGAAAAGTAGCGATGCAATGACTCAGTGGCTAAGATGCTGAGCTGGATGATTGAAAGGTCGGCAGTTTGGCGGTTCGAATCCCTAGGGCCGCATAACAGAGTGAGCTCCCCTTACTTGTCCCAGCTTTTGCCAACCTAGCAGTTCAAAAAATGCAAGTAGAAAAGTAGGGACACCTTGATGGGAAAGTAACAGTGTTCCATGAGCCTTTGGCATTTAGACATGGCGGCCAAATTACCATGGAGATGTCTGCAGATACTGCTAGCTCTTCAGCTTAGAAATGAAGATGAGCACTGCCCCCTAGAGTTGAGAAGGACTAGCACATATGCGCAAGGGGAATCTTTACCTTACCTTTAATTACCTTTAAGGAAAGACAAATAGATTATTATTATTATTATTATTATTATTATTATTATTATTATTATTACTATTATTAATTGGATTTGTATGCCACCCCTCTCTGCAGACTCGGGGTGGCTAACAACAATGATAAAAAAACAACATGTAACAATCCAATTTAATAAAACAACTAAAAACCCTTATTATAAAAACCAAACATACACACAAACATACCATACATAACTTGTAATGGCCTAGGGGAAGGAATATCCTAACTCCCCCATGCCTGGCGACAAAGGTGGGTCTTGAGTAATTTGCGAAAGACAAGGAGGGTGGGGGACGTTCTAATCTCTGGGGGGAGTTGATTCCAGAGGGCCGGGGCCGCCACAGAGAAGGCTCTTCCCCTGGGCCCGCCAAACGACATTGTTTGGTCGACGGGACCCGGAGAAGGCCAACTCTGTGGGACCTTATCGTCCACTGAGATTCGTGCGGTAGAAGGCAGTTCCAGATGTATTCTGGCCCAAATAGATGATCTCTCCATCCCTACCTCAAATGAGGAGTGGAACATTAGCATGAGACAAAGTAAAAGACAAGAGAACACTGAATGCATTTAACAAAGCTATGTAAAACCTTGGCACATCCATTCAGACATCACGTTACGCTTGATTAGGCTTAACCAGTTAGATTACGTGATAAATCAGCTTTTGTGTGGCACGATCCCAGCTTGTTTCATTCCTGTATGGCTCAATATTGCGCAAACTCTGAATGAAATAATTCCAGGAAACCAGGTGGTGGTGAAATGATGATGATGATGATGATGATGATGACGACGACGACTTTATTCATTAAACATGAAACTCAGTCAACTGAACATTCAAAAATGCATCACAAGATTTTGAGATTTAATTGGATTTGTATGCCGCCCCTCTCCGGGGACTCGGGACGGCTTACAACATATACAAAAAACAGAAAACAATAGTAAACAATCCAATTAATAGTACATTTTAAAAAACAATGCTTTAAAAAAATCTAATTTAATAAGTTGTCATTACAATCATACTTGTTCTGCCGATGCGTTTCAACCGCCCGTAATTACAGGGTAATTACTCCAGGAAGACACACACCACACGATAAAAGGAAAACCCAAAAGTTTTTATAAACAGAAAAACAGAAACAGCTCCCTTTTTAAATGTCAAAGGGATTTTCTGGTACACACAAAGCACAGGTTAAATGCAATCCAATTGCTCACACAATAACTGGGAAAGTGAGTCCAATTCTAAAGTCCGGAGAATCCACACACAATCTTGAACAGCACAGAAACCATGATCTTGACGAAACAATGAATCAGATAAACTGCCATGAGGCTAAAACACCAGGCTGCACTTTTATCTGTAGCACTAATTACAGCAGCCCCACCCAACCACAGGTGGCCTCATTTTCTCTTGTAATAATCCTTCAGTTGTTGTCTCCTACGCATGTGTGGATGTGTCATTAATTCTTGTTCAGAATCCAGGGATGATACAGATGATTGATCTCCTCCTGGGCTGTCTGCCAAACTCCCCTCTTCCCTGTCACTCACGCTTCCTTGGTCAGAGGAGGCTTCATTGGCAGATTCCATCGGGAGCAAAACAGGCCTGCGGCATATGGATGTTTCCCCCACATCCACCTGCACATTCCTTGGGGCAGGAGCTGGGCCAGAGCTAGCCACAACACATACTAAACATTAATTGGTATGGGGGGGGACAATCTAAATACCCCAGGCCTGGTGGCACAGATGAGTTTTTAAACTCTTTCGGAAGGCAAGGAGAGTGGGGGCAGTATGAATCTCTGGGGGGAGCTGATTCCAGAGGGCTGGGCCCCCCACAGAGAAGGCTCTTCCCCTATATCCCGCCAGCCAGCATTGTTTGGTCGATGGGACCCTAAGGAGACCAACTCTGTGGGACCTCACTGGTTGCTGGGATTCGTACGGCAGAAGGTGGTCTCGGAGATAGTCTGGTCCTATGCCATGTAGGGCTTTATAGGTCATAACCAACATTTTGAATTGTGTCTGGAAACAGATCGGCTGGTGCTAATTGTTGATACTGGCTGCTGCCAGCATCCTAGGTATCAACCAAGTACCTTCTTAAGATGTACTATTTTTGTTGTTGTTTCTGTTGCTGTTATTGTTCATCGCAGAGTCAGACAGATGTTCCAAATAGATTTGGCATTTTTGTCCTTACCAAGGACCTGGGACAGGGCAAATCTGAATGTTTGATGGTGTTACAGATATTGTCACAGGATGGAGACTTGGGTAAAGCCGCTTTCTGCAATTGACTAATGTCAGATTTGCCAATGCCTATGTAGTTCAAGTGGTCCTCCAGTTACTTTGGAATTGAACCCAAGACACCTGTTACTAGTGGTGGTACTACCTTTGCTTGCCTTTGCCATGATTGTTCTATTTCTAGTTGTAAGTCTTTGTATTTTGTTATCTTCTCCAATACTTTTTCTTCCTTTCTGCTGTTTTCAGGCACTGCCACATCCACTATCGAGATTTTTTTTTTTTTTGGTCTTTCTTATTGACAGTTGTTAACTCTGGACTGTTGTTGTTATTGCTGTTATTTCATTATTTTTACAAATAACTCAAAGTGACAAACATATGCAACACAACTTCCTCTTCCTATTTCCCCCACCACAACTCTGTGGGGTGAGTTGGGCTGAGAGTGATAGGCCCATGGTTACCCAGCAACTTTCATGACTAAAGGTGGGACTAGAACTCACGGTTTCCCAATTGGCAGGAAGGCCAGAGGGCCACTCCCACTGTAAATGCCTGATTGGTCGGATTGTAAAATTATGTCCCCAGGTATCAGAATAGAAGCTTTAGTTCCTAACACCATGGGAAATTTGTCTTTTCTCATGGTCTTAGGCGACCCCTGTAAAATGGCCATTTGACCCCCAAAGGGGTCCCGACCCCCAGGTTGAGAACCACTGTTCTAGAGCTACAAACAATGAAGGGCTACCAAAATCTTTACTACCACACTGTGGGTGTGGCTTATGCATTTTCTTTCAACATCTTTCAGGACAAATTGGGTGCTCTGGGGTGGAGCTCCATTTTCGCTACCCCACTGCGTTTCCCCCCTTCCCATCCAGGCAGTAGCCCATCCCTGGCTACAACCCTCCCCAAACCCACAGCTCCAAGAAATTACCACCTTTTATTTTTTTTGTTTGTCAAAACACGAACAAGGTAGCAGGTATTGATATAAACATAAACCAAAAAGATGTTGAGACTCTAGAAAGAGAAGAGCAACAAAGATGATTAGGGTATGGAGGCTAAAACATGTGAAGAATGGTTGCGGGAACTGCATACGTTTATTTTAATGAAAAGAAGGACTAGGGGAGACATGAGAGAAGTGCACCAATCTCTCAGGGGAGTCAGGCTATTCTCCAAAGCACCTGAGGGTAGTACAAGAAGTACAAGTACAAAGTACAAGAAGGAAAGGGTGGAAACTAATTAAGGAGAGAAGCAACTAAGAACTAAGGAGAAAATTCCTGACAGTTGGAACAATTAATCCATGGAACAGCTTGCCTCCAGAAGTTGTGAATGCTCCAACACTGGAAGGTTTTAAGAAGATGTTGGATAATTTTTATTTATTTATTAATAGAGTTGAAAGGGACCGTTAGGTCATCGAGTCCAACCCCCTGCCTGAGCAGGAAACCCTACAGCACCCCAGCCAAATGGAAGTCCAATCTCCTCTTGAAGGTGTCCAGAGTTGGGGAGTTCACCACCTCCCCTGGCAGGCAGTTCCATTGGTTGATCGCTCTGACCGTCAGGAAGTTCTTCCTTATTTCCAGGTTGAATCTCTCCTTGGTCAACTTTCAACCATTGTTCCTCGTCCGGCCCTCTGGTGCCCTGGGGAATAAAGAGACCCCCTCCTCACCGTGGCAACCCCTCAAGTATCTGTAAACTGCTATCATGTCCCCTCTAGACCTTCTTTTTTCTAGGCTAATCATTTGTCTGAAGTATTTATTTATTATTTATTTATTAGATTTGTATGCCACCCCTCTCTGCAGACTCGGGGCGGTAATGTAGGATCTCCTGCCCAAGCAGGGGATTGGACTAGAAGACCCCCCAAGGTCCCTTCCAACTCTGTTATTGTTGTTGTTGTTGTTGTTGTTGTCGTTATTATTATTATTATTATTATTATTATTATTATTATTATTATTATAAAAGTAGGTACAGGTAAATTTGGACAATAGGAGAGTAAGACAGGAATGTTAGGCACAATGGTGTGCTTTTCTTTTTCTTTTTAAATATTTTATTAATTTTCCACTTTTAATAAAAGAAAACACAATAAGTACCGAAGAAAATTAAATTCATAGTAATATATACAGATATTAGCGTTACAGACCCCTTAGGTTTGGGGTGAGGTCGACTGTAGACAGTGAGGTTAAAGTTATTGGGGTTTGGGGAAGAAGCCATAGAGTCAGATATAACATTTCAGACATCATCACTCTGTTGCTAAAGGTTTTCCCCGGGACTCTGCCGAGAGGGAAGCAGAGCAGGCTGATAACAATAACCTAACGGGCGTTCCACGAGAAAGCACCTTTCTATCCAATTTTCCCAAGACCACTAGCATCCCTGTCTTACCGTCCTATTGTCCAAATTTACCTGTACTTACTTTTATAATAATGATAATGATAATAATAATAATAATAATAATAATAATAATAATAATAATAATAATATTATAATAATAATGATGGTAATTAATAATAAAAGTCTGTGGAGAGGGGCGGCATACAAACCTAAATAATAATAATAATAATAATAATAATAATAATAATAATAATAATAATAATAATAATAATAAAAAACAGCAGCAGCAGAAGCAGCAACAATGTTTTTCCATTTCTTTCTCTTTTATTCTTCAGATTTAGGGCTCTCAATTGCACGCTGGAAAAAACCCCAAAACAACCAAGGAGGAAACCGGCATTTGCAAGCGAATCACTTATTTATTAAATTAATTTATTAATTTATTAATTGGACTTATATGCCGCCCCTCTCCGTGGATTCGGGGCGGCTTACAACATTTCAGTAAAAATACAATCAATAAAACATCCCTAGGCCAATTAATAGAATAAGTAATTTAAAATTTTAAACTAAACGAGTCTGCGGAGAGGGGCGGCATACAACCAATAAATAATAATAATAATAATAATAATAATAATAATAATAATAATAATAATAATAATTTAAAATCAAGAAACACATGCATACTATCACAGGAAAAGCATTAATTAGACATAGGCTAGCAACAGGCTAGAAAGCGGCTTTGTTTGTTTGTTTGGCATTCAGAATTGAGGCTGCTGGAGCTAAGCGCTGGCATTCCCCTTTTTAAAGGCTGGTCTGGCTCTTCTCTCCGAGAGCCAATTTATTTGTTTGTTTGTTTATTTATTTTGTCCAATACAAATTGAAAGTTAAGGAGAATAAAAACATGTAGTATCAGAGAAAGGATAGAATAAAAGATATGAGAATAGAATACGTCAATGAAGCATAGAGGAAAAGATATATGAATGGAAAAAAGATATATAAAATATAGGAGGGGCAATTGGACAGGGGACGGAAGGCACCTTAGTGATTGAGGTGGGGGGGAGTCAGAGCCAGACCCCCGCGACCCCCGACCCTCTATTGCGCACCCAAACTCTTTCAGACGTTTTCAACCGGGGTGGGGGGAAATGTCGGATTTAAAGAGAGTTAGTGGCGAGAAAGGGTCGGGGAAGCATCACCAGGAGCGCGATCAACAATTGGTGGCGGAGGAGTGAATTCCGGGGAGTTGGGGGGGGGATTGCGCTCAGGTGTTACCCACCCGTCCCCGCCGCCGACGCTGTTGCTTTCTCTCCCCGCCGTGTGTGTGCGCGCGTGTGTTTATGTGGCTTTCCCAAGAAACGAGGATGTGACCCAAGTCTCGGAGGTAGGATCGGCGTGGAGGGGGGGAAACAAAGGCTCACCGGCTCCTTGCGAGGCGCGGGCAGGCAAGCCCCGCGCCACAGACAAGGGGGGCGAACAGCCGGGGACGCGGACGGTGGGCGGCTGGTCGTGAAATAAACACCGCCGGTAATATTTC